>NW_027466525.1:882500-890000 GCF_050575085.1 Anarhichas minor
TTATATAATATAAACTCGTATTCTTTACAGATTATATAATATAAACTCGTATTCTTTACAGATTATATAATATAAACTCGTATTCTTTACAGATTATATAATATAAACTCGTATTCTTTACATATTATATAATATAAACTCGTGTTCTTTACAGATTATATAATATAAACTCGTGTTCTTTACAGATAATATAATATAAACTTGTGTTCTTTACAGATTATATAATATAAACTCGTATTCTTTACAGATAATATAATATAAACTCGTATTCTTTTCAGATTATATAATATAAACTCGTGTTCTTTACAGATAATATAATATAAACTCGTGTTCTTTACAGATAATATAATATAAACTCGTATTCTTTACAGATAATATAAACTCGTGTTCTTTACAGATAATATAATATAAACTTGTGTTCTTTACAGATTATATAATATAAACTCGTATTCTTTACAGATAATATAAACTTGTGTTCTTTACAGATTATATAATATAAATTTGTGTTCTTTACAGATTATATAATATAAACGTCTGTTCTTTACAGATTATATAATATAAACTTGTGTTCTTTACAGATTATATAATATAAACTCGTATTATTTACAGATTATATAATATAAACTCGTATTCTTTACAGATTATATAATATAAACTCGTGTTCTTTACAGATAATATCATATAAACTCGTGTGCATCAGGAACACATGAGGGAGAAGACTAGCTGAGCAGAGATCTAGGGAACGCACAGAACTCGTCACCTTGGTGAGGAGGAGGTTGACCTGGTGGCATTCTCTTAAGAGCTGTGGTTGGTTGACCAAAAAATACATAAATACAAATGCACATAGTTTGGACGGTCAACTCGAGGCCTCAACAGACATGGTGAATATGAATATTTAATGTAATGAACATCACTGTTATATAAATTGTGAGTCAGTAAGTAAACACAGGCCTAAACAGCAGCCTGTTCACATGCTGACAGCTGTGATTATGCATCATGCTGGTGATTTTAGTACTTCGTCTAGTAGATACTCACGGCTCTCATCGGTCTCCGTGATGGCCGTCCATCGGTCGGCATCTATAAACCAGCAAACACCGTCGCTTTCTCCAGCTGCCAAATATCTCAACGTTCTCCTCCACATCCTGTGTGTTGGCGTTGGGTCGGAGATGTCAGCGCATCTCTAAAGAGACCAACTCATTGTCATCCTCGTCCACCACTTTATCCTGTTAAAGAAACTCTTAAAAGTCCTTCTTACATGCTCTCACAGTCACTACTATTGTTAACATCATATTCTGTTTGGATTATTCCTCGTGGAGCATTTCACCATTTAGACATGAGGGATATGCTGATCTTCCAGAAGAAGAAGGAGAAACACTCCTCCTGTTAAACATCATGAAGGACTTTCATATCAACAGGTTGTCAGATATGAACAAACATCATTTAGAGGTCCAACAAGTCCTCCACCGCTGGACAACTTTAAAAAAACAACGTGTTTTGAGAACGGAGTGAAGCGGCTCCAGCGTCTCCTGTCGTGTTGTCGTGATAAACGACTTGTTCGGCCATCGGCCGGTCAGACAGCAGAGATCCTTGTTGTCGTGGGAGTCACTGAGGCACGGAGTCCTTTTACAGTAATCACAAAATGCACGGCTGCATGTAAACGTGAATATTACCGTATTTTCCGCACTATAAAGCGCACCGGATTATAAGGCGCACCTTCAATGAATGGCCTATTTTAGAACTGTTTTTATATATAGGGTGCACCGGATTATAAGGCGCATAGAATAGAATAGCGTCGTAAGCGTGTCTCTTGAAAGGTGCCATTTTGGGGTCTTTATACACACAAGTGGTGTTGGACTAGGAGTAAGCACAGTACCGGTGTTTACCGCGGTGCGGCTTTGTAGTTTACCAGTCGTACTGAAACATTTTGACAGAGCGCCGTGTACAACCAGTATGGATCAACCAATTAACCAATTGATCCATATATAGGGCGCTCCGGATTACAAGGCGCACTGTCGTTTTTTGAGAAAATTAAAGGCTTTTAAGTGCGCCTTATAGTGCGGAAAATACGGTAGGAATATTCATTTCCATTAACAACGTAAACAGATAATTGGGAATCTTGTCTTTTTTCGGAATAAGGGCAAAAGCCGTGATGTTTGGTGCATGTAAACGTGGTCATTGTTTCACACTGAGCTCTCTTCTGGATGTTATCTTTACAACCATCTCGTCTGAACTTTAAGGGGAAATAGATGTTTGCCTCTTTGTAGCTGAAAGCTTTCTGAGAACTTCCACTGATTTCTGTCCCCTCTTTTCTTCCACCTTCTGTCTTTCATCTTTCTCCACCATTTGTGTCCTTGAACAAGTAGCCGAGCTGCTTCTCTCCTTCCATCCACTTTCTCAACTCTCTGTCCTCTTTCTTCTTCCTCTTCCTCTTCTCCTTCTTCTCTCCTTTACCTCCTCTCCTCTCCTTCCCTCCCTCACAGAGCAAACACTGAGAACTTTTTTTACGGAACATAAACCTGTCGTCACGCGGTGTCATTACTTTGTCATCCAGAGCAGCAGCCCTCTTTTCTTTAAGCACGGTGTCTGTTTGCTTTTCATCTATCTGTTTTCACTCCGCTCACTTCCTCCCTCTTTCCTTCTTTCTTTCTTTCTTTTCTTTTTTCTTCCTCCTGTTTTCCATCTGTTGATCTTTCTCTGAAAGAGTTCCTCTCTAATTTTCCTTCACTTGTTTTCAGTCTTTCCTAAAGGTTGATGCTCTCACGCACACATTAATATCTCACTCTCATTCTCCTCCTCTTCCTCTCTCTCTCACACACACACACACACACACACACACACACACACACACACACACTCCCTAGCTGCCCTGCACATGTTAAACTTGGCTTCGTCCTCAGAAAGCTGGAGCAGACCTGCTGAGTGCTTGTGTGTGTCTACAACACGCTGCCTTCCAACCAAAGAACCGTTGATTTGCATCGATTTAACACGCAGATAATGAACAGAATTAGCATGTTTATCTTCCTGCTCTCTAGAGTGAAGGCTGTTGAACTCATCTTTGTTCCAGTTTGTCTGACGGCCTTTTTATCTAATATGATGTTTACACTGAGTGAAATATGCAAACACCAGACGCTCTAACTATTCCAGATAGAGATATGCAGACGTAGTGTGTGTCGTTTTAGACCTCGACATATCTTAGAGATCTTTGTCTCTCAGTGTTAGTGATGTAAACCTGATTAACATCTGAAGTATAGTTTCACTTCTCTCTGTCCACTTTGACCCCTCTTCTGTCCTCTCTTTATTCTCCTTCTTTCTTGGTTCTTCTCTCTTTCCTCCATTTTCTGCTCATTCTTCACCTTTTCCTCTTCCTCCTGTCTTCTCTCCTCCTCCTCATCCCTCCATCCGCTCCACTCTCTCTTCATTTCTTCTCACTTTTCTCTCTTCTCCACCTTCACCCAGTCCTCCACTGATCCTTTCTTCTTGTTCTCTCACCTTGTCTTTTTAGTCGGCTTCTCTCTCAGATGATTTGTTTTTTCTTTGTGTTTGTTGTTGTTGTTGTTGTTGTTGTTGTTGTTGTTGTTGTTGAGTCTCACAAACACTCTCTCAGTAGAGTGCTGCAGTCCTAAACCCTGGAAACGATTCAGCGTTCTGGGCCCCGTTCCTCGTACGTGGCTAACTGAGTTAGCCGGATACTTTTCAGGATAAGATGACATAAGTGAGGCTTTTCGGTTCCACGAAGCAAGTTCGGCAAAATCACCATAGCAACACATCCATAAGCTTGAAGCTGCTCCAGGCTAACTGAAGGTAGCTGGATAAGCTGCCACTCCCCCGGAAAACATGGCAGCTCCTGTCATATACGGTAGTCTAATGCGGTTGCGCATATACTGGGGGTTATACGGGAGTTCCGGAAATGCATGTAAAGTGAGACACACGGTGATCCATTAAAGCAGCTGAGCAAACTAAGAAGCCTCTATTGCATTAATGTACAGCTCCCTTCCTCAGAGATCCACTGATGAAGGATATTAGTTAGAGTAGCGTTTTATAGGGAGAGAGTTCTTCCACATCGCCAAGATCCGTCATCACATCATGATGACTTCCTATACGAGCGCTATCCATTCTGCCCACAAGGAATCATTTATTTACAGAGCTTCTGGAGCATACATTGAACACCACACGCTGCAGCCGAGCATTGACTCTCACACACTGGATGCAGCCTTGAGCTGTTCTGCGAGTGGTACATTGTTGTTCAGTGTCGGCGATGCGGAGAACATGGGGAAAGCCGCTGCATGCCGTGCTGTTGGTGAAGTTTATTTGGCGCTTAATAAAGTTATGGATGTGTTCATTACATCACCATGGCACATATTGTACTGACTCAGCATTCTGAGTAATGTGTGTGTGTTAGTGTTTACTTGCTCCCATGTCCTCTTGATGGCTGCGTTGCATACATGAGGGTTAAAGCACTCATAATGATATGACAGGGTTATTAGTACACCAGCATATCATTACTGTAGAACATGATGAAGGTGGACTCATGATAAGAACAGAGAGAATCACACTATTTATCTTCACTGCTTCAGTTGATTGAATGTCTGATGATGAATAATACACACACACACACTGATCCGCCCACACACAGACTCACACACACATATTCAAACTGATAGTTCTATATGGTAATCTACACATACATGTATACACACATATATAGTACATGATACATGAGGGCATACAGTACATATATCCTCATATTAATGAGGATCAGTTAGATCCTCTTTGGGCTTGTTTTTATCTTATTCTGAAAGAGTTGAGATCATTATTGTCGCTATAGATCTCATTGGATGATGCATTCATGAAGCCTACTGCCAGCAGCACATTTAAAGACATATCATCTGATTGATTGGGGTGATGAGGCATTAAAATGAGCCGATACATTTACAACACTTACGTATTTAACTTGTCTGTGATATTTTGCGTGCTTCTTGTCTAGCCCTCACAGCGGTGACGGTGTTCGATTTAGCCGTGATTATGGTCTTGAATTCCTCACATGCGTTCATGATCATCTCCTGCTCGTCAGCGCAGTAAAAAGAGGCTCTTTCTTTGACTTTATTTAACATTGTACTGTTAGAAAATCATGGTTTCGGTGATCGACGGTTCCCCCTTTTGAAGTAGGACGGGCACGCGCAATTATCCTGATCCTGATAGTCTGGTTCCAATTAACGAGACTGTTTGAGAGGATCAGCCTTTGAGAAACCCAGATAGACATCAATCATCTCGTTAATTTAGGCTGCTAATAGGACATTTGATGGACTTTGCTGAACCACGTACGAGGAACGGGGCCCAGGTTCCTGGTCCTGAAGTCGATGTGTTTTTGTTTACATGTCTGACATAATGTCTGTGGTTCACACGAGCTGAAGAGGTTCTAACGTTTGAAATATTTCATGTTTTAGATATAATGACTTTAGAAGCTTTTAGGTGTCTTAAAAACACGCTGGTCACTTCCTGCAGTGGTAGGTAAACCCACTAACAGTGATGCACCGTCATCAGATATCACATGAAGTCATTTAGTGTTATTATGATGTCACGTGATCATGAAGGAAGGAGAATCATTTGGGCTGGAGTGGAGGTTGATGAGTCCAACAAACACCATCCAGGAGACGCAGTTCCTTCCCGTGTAAAAGGAGACGTCGATGTGTTTGTAACTTGCGTACTTCAGTTACTTTAACCCGAACGATCATCTTTTCCTCAACATAACTGAGTTGTTTCCTGTGAAGACTGTTATTTATTTTAAAGGTCTGTGTGCATGTAACGAGCTGGAATGAACACAATGTTAATGAATGATAACTTTACAAAACATATACGTTGTGTGAGGATACGTGTCTTAAAATAGGGCGGTTCTGTGGCGACGTGAAGTCATGTGACCGTGGTGGAGTTCCTTATAGCGCAACGTTAGCTTCTTCCTTTCACGCTTCATGAATCATAAAAGTGGAGTTCATACATATATATATATACATATATATATATATATATATATGTATATATATATATATATGTGTGTGTGTGTGTGTGTGTGTGTGTGTGTGTTTGGCTGATGTTTCTCTGATAGCCAGGTGTCCCACTGACACATCCTCAAACCTCCAAGACAGCTGAGATTAAAAATGGAAAAATGCTCCAAATCAATATTTGAACACACCCTCTTTGACACACACACACACACACACACACACACACACACACACACACAGAGGTGACAGTGGATGGGCTTTGAGAGTTTTTATAAGAAGATGAGGTCATCTCAACCTCTCTCTCTCTCTCTGTCCATCCATCTCTCCTCCCCTCCTTCCCCACACAGATGCCATAAATAACCACACACACACACACACACACACACACACACACACAGAGTGTGTCCACAGGGAGATGAATGTGCGAGAGAATCAAAGTGTGAGAAGCAGACGGAGAGAAAAGAGCTGATAGGAGAGGACAGGTCGGTGATGTCACCTCGTATAAAAGGAGAGAGGAGGAGAGAGGAGCAGAGAGGAGGAGAGAGGAGCAGGGAGGAGGAGAGAGGAGGAGAGAGGAGCAGGGAGGAGGAGAGAGGAGCAGAGAGGAGGAGAGAGGAGCAGGGAGGAGGAGAGAGGAGCAGAGAGGAGGAGAGAGGAGCAGGGAGGAGGAGAGAGGAGCAGAGAGGAGGAGAGAGGAGCAGGGAGGAGGAGAGAGGAGCAGGGAGGAGGTGTGGAAAGTGTCTGAGGTCATCTCCTCATAACTCACTTCACGCAGCATCAGTTCAGTCTCACTCGTGTTCCCGACACACAGCTGCATGAAGCTCTTCTCCTTTTGTCTACATCCTCTGATGCTGAAGCACAAAAACAACAGAAGCAGAGAACCATTGTTTTCTGAATTCTCTTAGTTTGTACTCGCGTGCTTCATCCTCATCACAGTGAAGCACGTCTGTGTCTGTTTGACGGGTCGATGTCCTAACGTGTCCTTTATCACGTCAAAGTACGGAGAAGTGGAACATCAGGAGCCGCTGGTGCCACTTTGCTTCTCTTCCTCAGATATATATTTAAAAGTGTTCCAGAGGACCTTCCTTCTCTAAGAGACATGTGTTCATATCTGACAACCTGTTGATATGAAAGTCCTTCATGATGTCTAACAGGAGGAGTGTTTCTCCTTCTGTTCCTCTGGACATCATCTCTGCTGCAGCTTTTCTCTCTGTTGTCTAGTTGCTTCATGTTGAACTCACAGAGCTGCTGGTGAACAGCAGAGAGACGTAAGAACCTCTATTGAGACTCATATCCTGAGGCCACTGCTCACAAAGAATGATCCTCAAACCAGAATAATATCAACATATCACACGTGAATAAGGCCTGATCCACAATATCCAGACAATAGGATGTTCACATGAACCATATCAACTTCTGAATAGTCTCATGTTTGGAGTAATGGTGGAATGTGAGTGTTCACTGATTGATCTGCAGCCGTTAGTTAAGCAAACAGAAACAC
>NW_027466525.1:895000-902500 GCF_050575085.1 Anarhichas minor
TGCCGATGTTTTCAGAGGCACGATTAATGCATGAATGTATTTGTTCTATTCCTCACTTGAACAGAGGCCTGGATGGAGGAGAGGACATGTGCTTGTTGTTTACAGCTCAGGCACAGCTTCTACATCCCGATCCTTCACGTGTTTAATATGATCTGTTAGAGGAGACCACCGTGTCAGATGGATGATGAATATCCAGACCTGCTCCCTCACACTGATACAGGGACCTGACAGAGGCACCGGTACCACGGCAAGAACGTATATTATTGATGTTTAAAATGATTATTATGGTCATAATAGACTTTCATTACATGCCAATGAAGCCACTTTGATTTGATTTGAATTGAATCTGAAAATGCATAACCGGCCATGTTTCATTACCACCAGCAAAATATCCACAGATTCTTTAAAAGGCAGGTCAGTTATGTATTTATATATTATTGTTATTTGTTATCACTTATTTTGCTAAATGCAAGCACGCACACACACACACACACACACACACACACACACAGATTACAGCCGTGTGATCACACAGTCAAAGAGTCTCAGTGTGCTTCTTGTTAATTGGAAGACAGAGAGTTACTGATGAGAGAGGCTGCACATAGATTTGCCTTTGTGTACCAGTATCACACACACACACACACACACACACATCTACGCACACACACATCAGGCAATTCTCACTTTTCATGTTAGTTATAATAATCTGCTGCAGCTGAATGAGAAGACGCTGTGTGATCTATTATCTTCCTGTTATTAACGGTTTATAATAAGATCAGACATAAAGCTATTTTATGCTGATTATAGAACATTATATTTGTATATGTTCTAATGTAGTGGAGGCTACTTTATAGTTTTAAACCTCAATTGTTTTTGAGCAACGACTAATGTTTTCATTGGAAACATGTTGGTCACACGTTCTATGTCTGATATATCACATAATATGGTTATAGCATTGTATGATTATAGCTACAAGCACTCGTAAATATGAATAATTATAATAATCATTACGATAATCACAACACATTATAAAGCCTTGCATAATGACTTATAACTACCAAAGAAAGAGTTTGTCTTTATGTGTATCACAGTCACGTAGAGTTTGTAACAAACCTTATATCTCAGCTAAAGTTATTTAGCTGTAGCTGTGTCTTTTTAATCAACACGCGCAAACGACAAGATATAAACCGTACTTTGGTGTATCATAATACTCCTCTTTTGTAAGGATCATAGTTTATTATCATTCCCATAGTTGTAATACGTTATAATCGTTTTATAATGCATTATAAAGTGAGTATAAGTTACTCTAAGTGGTCATTGTTTAAGTAAAGTGAAAGAAACATTAAATCTCTGCAAGGACAACACACATAATGTTATATTATTCATTTTTCAGCGCTATAAGCAGATTTTAACACCTTATAATTATGCTTATGATGCCTGGGAGGCGTCATGGAAAGTGTTCCCAAAAAATGTGTTCACATTCATCAAAGTCACGTGTCTGGAAAAGCGTCGACACCCTCGTGAAATAAAACGTGAAGCCAGTAATGAGACGAGAGTTTGGCTTCTGTTGAAACCGCAAAATAATTATTCTGTGATCACAAGAACACAAAATAAAGCGTGCACATAATTACATACACGAGCTCTGCGTGAAAACCTCTCACCTCATAAACAGAACACACACACACACACACACACACACACACACACACACACACACACACACACACACTGAGGCGGTGGCAGGCTGGTGAATTGATAGAGAGAGAACAAACAGAGAGCTGTTGGCTGAAGAAAAAGTGTCACAACTTTCATTCATCTTCAGAGCGCACAACACACACACACACACACACACACACACACACACACACACACACACACACACACTTAATGTGCACCGCTGTTCAGACACTTGTTGCTTGTTTTCTTCTCATTCACTCACATGCCCCATAATTCTTATGCCACACACACACACACACACACACACACACACACACACACACACACACACACAAGACAGCAGTATTCTCCCTCACACGTTCACACACTCATAACTCAGAATCTCGTCACACGTGTGGACGTGACTCCGGACTTATTCTGCCGTCGACACACACACACACACACACACACACGCTGCAGCGCTGAGTGTGTGATAAGTTGTGTTATGAGACTGTTATCTGTTGTGTCAACGCCGCCTTTAACACCTCCTTCCTCCTCTTTTTCTCTCCTCGCTCCAGTAGAAATATCCCCGCAGGGTTCCTCAGGAAACTCTGGGTGAACTCTCTGAGGTTCTTTATGTCTTCACCTCGACAGACAGACACACAATAATTACTCCTGTTAATAATCGAGGTATGCTCGTGTGTCTGACGTTGTCTCCTCCGTACTGTGAGCTTTGTGACTTACCTTTCAGTCGAGGAGCACGTTTGATTTTGACGTAACAAAGGGAGCAGGTCATGGTGGTGTATGTACGGTGATACGGTTGGCGGGCGTCGTTCCTACTGCTCACGACGAGGTCTGTGGATTATCTCGAGGAACTCGCACCAAAACAATCTAGATTGATAAACAGCAGCACGTGTACATTGAACTGTCCCTTTAAGGCTGCTGGATGGTGCTCACGCCGTAAACTAACCTCCACAATGATGAGGAGGGATTGTTATTATCTGTGAACTCATATCTCATATTCATGAACTACTTCATTGTCTTTATACAAGAACTGTAAAGAAACAAAGGTCGCTCGTTGGTTTGTGGACTGATGCTTCGAAGCCTCGAGTTCGGCAATTTCGCCGTCGCCATCTTGGATTAACGCCGTCGCCATGTTGTTGTTTTTTTTGCAACCAGTGAACAGGAAGTGACCATATCTGGACTGAGGAGGAGCGACGTAGAGACGCCGTATACTCTCTGATAGAGACCTGTCAATCACCGTGTAGCCCCGCCCTAAAGCATCCCCTGCTTTATGGTCTGTTTGACTCTAAATGGACCATAATGTACTAAATGAACATCATGCTGTATTGAAGAAGACTTGAAACTAGAGATTGAGACCATAAACTCATGTTTACAATGTTTACTGAGGTAATAAATCAAGAGAGAAGTAGAGTCATTTTCTCATAGACTTCTATACAACCAGAGGAGTCGAGTCACTTCGTATGTTAACAGGCTCAATCTGAAGCTACGTTTCAGCTTAAATTAAGTGATATTTCAGATCTAATGTAACCGAGCCATAACAACAAAACCATGTCCCTGTCTGAATACTTATCACTGGTTTATATTTATAAACCTTTAAACATGAAACCGTGTGAGAGCAGCCACACCTCAAACTGACACTCAGGATTTCTTGAGATTTTTTTCCCACCATTCCACAGACTTCCTGTTTCCTGTTTAGCTCTTATAACCTTATCGCCAACTGTAAATTTAGGACTGTCTGTGTCTGTGTGTGTGTGTGAGTATGAGTGTGTGTGTGTGTGTGACACTGTGTGTATTTTGGTTTTGTTCCTGACTTGATTAGATTAGCCAAGGTCAGACAAATGAGTCAAACAATGAGCTCACCGTCACAAACAGAGTCTGTGTGATCTTCTGTTGGTCGTATACTCACGTTTGCTGTACGTGTGTGTGCGTGTGCGTGTGCGTGATGATAGGATGCACTACTCTCTGATGATGGTGATGAAGATGATGAGTATCCTCAGCCACAAAGAGGACATGCTGACACGTCCCTCTATAATTAGAATCCACCGACCACAACACATACACACTTACACACTCACACACACACACACACACAGTCTATGGATACGTGCTGTAGTTATTGTAGGCAACACGATGGAAGATCACGTATATTCAATACAAAAATGATTTATTTTAAGGACCGCATGTAATACAAGCGTGTCTTCTTTCAAGCTTGAAGATGCAAATTTACATTTAATTTATTTGCACTTTTACATCCAACTTGATTTTTTTTAATGTCTTCCTTTTTAGATGCTTTTATATTTTATTGCATTTTCCCTTGTTTGTTTTACCCAATCCACCATCTTCTGTTCAACCTAACTAGATAGTTTAGTTGCCTCAACATAACTAAGTTGTTTCCTGTGAACACGAGTTGCTGAATTTTGTAGCAAAACAGATGAAAAACGAGGAGTAACTTTTCTGTAAGATATCATACGAACCGTTGTATGAAGACATGTATGAGGTATGAAGTGATGACAAAGAATCAAACCGGTGACGTCATAGTTACTTTAGCGTAACCGTTTAGCGACCAAGACACTCCTCATATTTAATTGATTGCAACTGAAATTCATGCACATCATTTTCAGTTATTTTGAAACAACTTCTGATAGCTTAATACTTTTTTATTGAGAAAAGTTCAAACAATCAAGGTTTCTGCCTCAAGTCAAACAGGATCAAAAACAAATCAAACACGGAAATGTTACAAATACAAACAGAAGTGAAACAACAATACAGAATGACGGCAACTCAACTTAAAGTTATCCAGTAAAGAACAGAACTGTTCAAACGTTGTGTATAACATTGTGTGTAAATATATGTTTCCTGTAGTTTGAATGGATCCTGTTTGCTGGACGTTAGCTATCTTTAGCTGAACCACAGTGTTGTTTACATCGTTTCTGTTCCTGTGACTTTACATGAACTTCATATCATGTAAAGTGGTATTAAGTGTGAATTTTCCAGGTGTGTGTGCTTGCACCTGGATTCACATACTTTAGTCCTGGTGTGCTTCTCTGCAGGTGTATGCATGCAGCGATATGACTGTCTGCTGTTATTCCTGAAGGTTGGCCTGTTTAGTTTGTACAGTGTGTGTGTGTGTGTGTGTGTGTGTGTGTGGAATGCTGACTGCCACTAGAGGCTAGATTTACTGGCGGAAGCACACTGCCAAGAACAGGAGTGGTCAGATTAATCACTTGTGTGTGTGTGTGTGTGTGTGTGTGTGTGTGTGTGTGTGTGTGTGTGTGTGTGTGTGTGTGTGTGTGTGTGTGTGTGTGTGTGTGTGTGTGTGTGTGTGTGTGTGTGTGTGTGTGTGTGTGTGTGTGTGTGTGTGTGTGTGTGTGTGTGTGTGTGCACAGTAGTTAAAGCCCCGGTGGAGGTTTTAGTATTAAATTAGCATCTTGTTTTTAGGATATTTTGTATTTTTAGAGACTTAACTCTCTGTTTTTTTGTCACTCTGCAGGTCGTTCATGAATGTTTGAGTCGAATCAGAGCTCTATATCTCTATAGCTCTATATCTCTATAGCTCTATATCTCTATAGCTCTATATCTGATGAAAACGTGACTTTTTGGTGATGGAGCTGATTAAAAGATGAGATATTTATTCTACCTGCTTGTTTTTGTCCATTTGCTTTGTCCTCTAATTTCAGGTCCAGCGTTTAAATGTCCTGCACTTCTAGAAACGTTATTTCTCTCTAACTGGTTTCATTTAAAGTCACCATGTTTTATGTGTTGTGTGTTTAAGGTGGAGGTTTGAAGAAAACATCCAAAGTGAAACTGAAATAAAGAAATCATGTAGTTGTAGACGGAGGCAGCAGCAGCTCAGAGAGCAGGCGGTGTAGAAGTCACCGTGTGTGTGCTATGTGGGTGTGGTGGCACATACTGTAGTTATCCATCCGTGTGTGTGTGTGTGTGTGTGTGTGTGTGTGTGTGTGTGTGTGTGTGTGTGTGTGTGTGTGTGTGTGTGTGTGTGTGTGTGTGTGTGTGTGTGTGTGTGTGTGTGTGTGTGTGTGTGTGTGTGTTGCTGATGAGCAGTATATTTAACTGGATCACTTAAACACACACTCTGATTCCACCCACAGTCACACCTGGTAACAGGAAATTTGATGGATTTGCCAAAGATGTGGAGATAGTGACCTCTCTGTTTATCCTCCTCTCTCACTCTCTCTCTCTCTCTCTCTCCCTCCCTGTCTCTCTCTCTGTCTCTCTCTCTGTCTCTCTCTCTCCCTCCCTGTCTCCCTCTCTGTCTCTCTCTCTGTCTCTCTCTCTGTCTCTCTCTCTCTCTCTCTTTCTCTCTGTTAATCCACGTTAATCATGAACAAGGAAGTATAAAGACTACAAAAACCCTCACAGGGCAGGCGGGAGTACTGGTGGATTGGTTCGTATTCCATATGAAACAAGAAGTCGATGTTGATTTATTTGTCACGTAACTTGCGTACTTCAGTAACGGCACTACTGTAGTTATTTTAACCCAAACATCATCAATTCCTAAACTTAACTAAGTAGTTTTGTTGCCTGAACCGAACAAAGTTGTTTCCTGTGATGATGGAAGTTCATTTTGAATAGTCTGTATGCATGTAATGAGCAGAAATTGATATGTTTTGCTGGACTTTCATGGGAAAACCAGGCGGCAACCTCCTGTTCTGCAGACTGAAGCCGATGCTTCATCTGTTAAAGCTGCATTCTCTCTAGTGTCCACCAGGGGGCGACTCCTCTGGTTGTATAGAAGTCTATGAGAAAATGACTCTACTTCTCTCTTGATTTATTACCTCAGTAAACATTGTAAACATGAGTTTATGGTCTCAATCTCTAGTTTCAAGTCTTCTTCAATACAGCATGATGTCCAACGTATGTTTGAGGGCGGGGCTTACTGTGATTGACAGGTCTCTACCAGAGTCACAGGGTCTCTATGTCACTCCTCCTCAGTCAGATAGTTCATCGATTGCAAAATAGCCAAGATGGCCGCGGCTCAATTTCCGAACTGGAGGCTTCAAAACATCAGTCCACAAACCACTGAGAGACGTCCCGACGACTACGTCCACTTCTTAAAGACAGTCTGTGAGGAAAACACAAAACAATGAGGAGCAACTTTTTGTAAGCTTTCATATGAACTGTGGTGAGGATACGTTGATTCTGTATCGGTGTCTTTTTGCCTGACCACAGTGTGTCTTCTTCTCATTTTAAATCATCACATGTAGTTCTTCTATCCTACACTGAGGTCCCAGCATCACCTTCATCTCTAATGCTAATAATATTGGTGCAGAAGCTCAAACATTCGTAATTGTCATCATCTGTAATCTACTTACTTACTTTCTGTTGTCCCTGCTTGTGTTTGCAGTCTGGCCTCACAGTGGTGGTCGTGTTGTTCGGCTCTTTGGAGCTGATTACAGGACCACTGGACCATTTACGCACAACTCAGAGTTTACTAGAGAGAGAGAGGGAGAGAGGGAGAGGGAGAGGGAAGAAGAAGAAGAAGAAGAAGAAGGGGGAGGGAACTCAAAATGAAGCGTGAAAGTAAAGAGGGAGCTGAGTTGCTGTGTGATTATACAGCAGAGGATGTTTACTGTGTGTGTGTGTGTGTGTGTGTGTGTGTGTGTGCGTGCGTTATTGTGTGTTAAAATGTGTGTGTGACCTCCCTGTGAACACGCCATCACAATTTTACAAGTTCAATTTGACGCTTAAAACGGCAATCTGATTGGTTTTATGGCTTAATTAAAGTGTTAGATCAATGACAGCTGAATTAGTTTCCTTCCAGTTGTGATCTTGTGTGTGTGTGTGTGTGTGTGTGTGTGT
>NW_027466525.1:907500-925000 GCF_050575085.1 Anarhichas minor
CCTGAACAAATAGGAGCATCTAAAACCTGAAATATATGAAATACAACCAGAAGAAAATGTACTTTTTACACAAACTCAATCCTTTGTTTTGGACCATAAATAATGGATCCTCAATTCATAACATGTGAATGAGCTCTACTGCAGCTGAGTGGTGAGGAGGGTCGATGCGGACGCATGGGTAATGTTAGGAATGATAATAAATGTTGATAATGCCATTGACTTTCACGAGACGTCACCAGGAAACCTTTCAGGAATACTTCACCCCCAAAATGATTATCTGTAGATAATTGCTCCCCCCGTGTAACGTGTCTCTCGTGCCTCTACGGTGAACGAAGACAAAACTAAAAGAAACGGAGAAGAGTCTCGATGAATCTAAGTAAATGGAGGTTGAGTTTAACAGCAAAACATCTGTTTACAATCTGTGCTCAGTGTGTTTGTGAAGTTGTGAGTACGCGACTGGATCAATGACTCTTTGATTATTCTGCACAAGTTGTGTGAGAGTTTATAAACGGACGTTTTGATAAAGTTTCGCGGTTGTTAAACGCGGCCCCCAATTTACTTACAATGTAGTTTATACATAAAGGATCATTTAGTGAAATACTCCTTTCACCAAATACTCTGAATACCTAAATATAACAATAAAGAAGTAATAATGTGTGACGCCTCTACAAGTGGACTTTGTTTTACAAGATTAAATATTTTGGCAGAAAACAAATAAAATGTGTTTTCAAGCTCCATGCCCCCCCCCTCACAGTCCCACTGGGAGCTGCCCGGTGCAACCACAGCTTCCCTGCAGCAGCTGGATGTTCACCGAGCGTAACTCACTTTTCCCATCCGCAGGTCACCGGGGGGATTCGAACTGGCGACCACAAACCTGAGTAATTTATAAACAGAGATGACGAGAAAATAATCATAGAGTTGAGGTGAAGAATCCACAATAGACTAATAAACCATCTCTGCTCACGTTGAAATGTTCTAAAATAAATATGGAAACCTAAACTGAGACAAAGTACAACAGAGTAGCTCAGTTCCACAGAACTAACCGCAGCAGGGCCGTCGTGTCATTAGGCAGCCGCCTCGGCATCAGCGGGGTGAACAAGCATGTTCCTGAAAATGAAACACCTCCTCAGTAATATGGGGGGGGCAGTATTATAATAGATTTATTCCCTAAAGGATCGTTTAGCAAAGTCAACGATGTGCAGCGTAAGGAACTTATGTTTTCCTGTGAAACAGTGATCCCGTCCAGACGTCCAGGCTGTGGTGGACTCACACGGGGTTAAGAGCGGCTGCAGACTGGTGATCCGGACGGAAACCAGACAAAGGCAGCAGACGTTTCCAGGTAGCTCCGGTCCCAAGTGAAAAGGGTTTAACGTCACTCGCTCAGAGCCGCTCAGAGCCGCTCAGAGCCGCGCGGAGCACCCGGCCTCTGCTCTGTTTAGTCTACAGACCTCCACTTTGTTAGTTTGTTGAAGTAGCAGACTGACAAGATGTGACCTGACCCCCCCCCCACTGCTTGCTTTCCATACAGGAGGGAAGCCGCCATCTTGTCTTACAACGTCAATGTTTATCGACCCCTTTCGCTACCGCTCCCTCGAGGGTCCGGCTCTCACACACTCTTTTTTATTTCCTGCTGAGAGTGAAGAAAGGAAACCGAGGAGGAGACGGTAGCTTTCTTTCTCCTGGGAGCTGGAATACGGTGTTTGACATGTGTAGGTGGAGGGAACGTTTTCACAAATCTGGTGGTTCTGTTTTTATACGAGTGCACAGATTCTGCATCGTTCCCATCGGACCTCATGTTCACCGTTCATTTTCATCAACATAAGAACTACGACACTATAGGCGTTGTTAGACCAAATAGAGGAACTGCCAACTAGAGCTCCTCTGAAAACTACAAACCTTTATGGGCTTTTGTTCTGTTTGCAGTTATTTGCACCACTTCAGGGCCGATCACACCGAGACGCGTCGCTAGAAACGCGTTGCCCGCGAAACGCGTTGCCCGCGAAACGCGTTGCCCGCGAAACTATTGTTATCAGGAGGTCTTTAGACGCGCATAAAAGCTAAAATATTCTCAACTTTTCAGCAACGCTCGTCAATGTCACAATTGACCGAGGCAGCCAATCAAATCAAGCAAGAGGCAGGCTTTACCCCTTTACCACTTCCTGTTTATATCCCGGTAGTTGTGGTTGGAACGGACAAGAGCTCTGAAGCTTCTTTCACGCTTTAACCCGTAAAGCTGCATTCTCTCTAGTGTCCACCAGGGGGCGACTCCTCTGGTTGTATAGAAGTCTATGAGAATATGACTCTACTTCTCTCTTGATTTATTACCTCAGTAAACATTGTAAACATGAGTTTATGGTCTCAATCTCTAGTTTCAAGTCTTCTTCAATACAGCATGATGTTCATTTAGTACATTATGGTCCATTTAGAGTCAAACAGACCATAAAGCAGGGGATGCTTTAGGGCGGGGCTACACGGTGATTGACAGGTCTCTACCAGAGACGTATACGTCGTTGTGACATCAATCCTCCTCAGTCCAGATATGGTCACTTCCTGTTTACTGGTTGCAATAAAACAAGATGGCGACGGCCAAAGCGCAGAACCAATGGGTGACGTCACAACGACTACGTCCACTTCTTATATACAGTCTGTGTTAGCCTTTTGTTGTAGCTGTTGTTTGTCATGAATACTACTCACGTAGAACGTGAATATTACGTGGTGTAAAAGCAGCTCCATTTTTTCCCCCCGTTGTGTGGAACGGACATATTCAAAATGTACACTATAGTGTGTCTCAGTGGTCCGAACCAAGACTACAAACTGTATTACTCCTTTCAGCCTTGACAAAGGCAGCGGAGACACTACTTCTGTTCTTACCTTTCACAATAAAAGCCCTAGACAAAAAACAATTTTGCTAAAAGGAAGCTCAATAAAATATCTTACAGTACCTTTAATTAATCTGTAACAGTTGACCTCATACAGGCTGCTCCGGATCAACTGCATCCTGGTAGTTGGAATCTATTCAAACCTTAGATTTTAGTTGCTGCAACTGTCACAAATTTGCATTGCTGCTGATTTAAATAGTTTTATTGGGAAAATATTCACAGCCGAGTATTTCACAAGTTGAGTGTTTATTTGTCACGCCCTCAGTGTGGAAAGGCCTTTATAGTTTATTAGAATCAAATAAAACCAATCAATTAAGCACACACATGCACGCACCTCCTGTTTATTGGCTCAGCTGCTGAGGGGTGATGTGCAGAGATAGGGGCTCTGTGTGTGTGTGTGTGTGTGTGTGTGTGTGTGTGTGTGTGTGTGTGTGTGTGTGTGTGTGTGTGTGTGTGTGTGTGTGTGTGTGTGTGTGTGTGTGTGTGTGTGTGTGTGGTCAGACAGACAGTGAGCGTCCAGACTGTCGCTACAGGATTAACACACACACATGGTCACTACCAGGATAGGATAGAGACACAGACGTGTTCGTATCTTTATACACTCACACACACTTTCTTTTCTTCGTCTTTACTGCGTAGATACAGACGCGCCCTCAGCCAGCGATTCTTTCATGTCTGACTGTAAACGTTCTGAGGCCACTGAGACAGCGTTTGCATGTCAATGTGTTAAATTTGCACTTTTTACTCAGCAGCTGTTTAACACGGTTTGCGGTGGCCTGCGTGTATTTATGTGTTTGTGCTTGCAGATGGGTTTGTTCTCTCTTGTCCTGCATGTGCAGATACATTAGTGGTGTCTTGAATGAACGGCTGCGTATGGTTTTTGAGGTCATGAGGTTATTTTGAGGTGTTGGCCTCTGGTCGAGGTGGGCACACACAACTCATTTAGTGAGCCTCCTCACTGAGCATCTACAGTCTGTTCTACTGGGAAAACCTCAAATTTACCTTAATAATATAATATGATAATCATCCTCCATGTTTGTTCTCACTTTCTCTCATGAGAATCATAATTACACTCTGACTCACCAGCTTTGAGCACCAGAAACCAGAAGATTACTGAACTTTAACCAAATTCTTCTTCAGTCCCATGAAGCAGCGTTATGGACTCTCAGACACAGAAACTCATCTCAGGTGTCAGTTCGGTCACGTGACGAATCAAACTTTCAAAACAAATTCAACATGTCACACGATCAGCTGTGAGCGACATGTCTGAACTTTTAAAGAATTTTATAATCGGCAATCCTTTTCAGTGAGTTTCATACTGTCGTTTATGGCACCCGTCTGCCTGCCACACACACACACACACACACACACACACACTCGATCTCTCTTAAAGCCCTAGACGATGAGCCGTCTGATTAGAGCTCCTCTCTGGAGTCTGTGAACACACACACACACTTCTACAGAGCAGCAGTCTGTAGTCTCCACGAACATGCAAAGACAGATACATCCACACACGTAAACACATGCAGACACTTTTAGAGGCCGCCGTTGAGCTACAGTCTCCACACACACACACACACACACACACACACACACACACACACACACACACACACAGGGAGATACCAGGCTGTAGTCTCCAGACTCTCCGTTCTCATGGAGATAAGAAGTGTGTCTCATTGTTGGCAGACAACGGTCCCGTTATCTTCTTATCAGAGAGCCAGTCCAATCTGGAGGAGGCGGGGCAGCAGAGTGTGTGTGTGTGTGTGTGTTTGACAGGGATTGGGGGGGGGGGTACTTTGGTTAAGTGGGGGCCCTTTGTCATGCAACAGGTGCTCTTGTCGCTCAATTTGTCTCCATGCTAAAGACCTCTGAGGGGCTGCTGTGTGTTTGCATCAGTGTTCCAACGTCAGTTAATCCTCGTGCTCGCTCTGCCGATGAACTGACTTACAATGTGACGACCCGTCTGAGGTCGTGCTTTGTTACAACAACACGAGGCTCATTTACACTTTGATCACGACCCTGTCAGTGCAGTCTGGAACTAGATCAAAACTAGAAGGGTGCACTCCGTAGAGTGTCTCCGCTAGTAGTGTTCAATTGAATCAATACGACCCACGGTTGGCTCACCCCCCCCCCCCCCCCGTGGGGGGGGTGAGTGGACAGACACAGAGGTGCACGAACATTCTCACTCACTCGCGCACACACACATGACCCATCTCATTATCTCCGGGCGTAGATAATAATTAGAGACAAACTGCCACACAGCCCTCGACCCTCACTGAGCATTTAACAAAAGCTTTTTTCATGCAACGCGCAGAAAACGCCAAATATTTTCTGTCTTCTGCGTGTTTCTGGATATTTGCAGTCAGACACTAGTTGTGTACTCGTGTGTCACTTCTAAGAATTCGATCTGCGCTGGAACTGCAGATCCACGATGAATTTGTGAAAAAAACATAGATTTTGTCTGATTTGACGTCTCAGTGCAGACGCCATCGAATCACTATTTAATGCTTGTTTCAGACACAGAAAATGAGTTAATTGTGACTTGTGCTCCTAATGTTGATGGATGTAATCCATCATGTTGTCATTGAAAGCAGATATTTAGTCGTATATGTGTATTAACGAACTATTTTCTCCTTCAGATAAAGAGAAGAAGGAGGTGTCCAGGGAGTCGTCAGAGGCCAGCGTGAAAGAAGAAGTGGGAGGCGCCGAGGAGCCCGCCAAGGAGGCGAAAAAGGAGAAGAAGGAGTCGAAGAAGGATTCGAGCAAAGAACCCAAGGAGGAGGCGAAGAAGGAGCCCAAGAAGGAGTCGTCATCGTCCTCCACCTCCTCCAAGGAGAAGAAGGAGTCGACAAAGGAGAAGAGGGAGAAGGACAAAGACAAGGAAGGGAAGGAGGCCAGCAAGGAGTCAGGGGACAAGAAAGTGTCCAGGAAGTCGTCTGCAAAAGTGAAAGAGAAGAAGAAGGAGCCGGAGGCCGAAGAGGGCTGACAGGGAGCAGTTCCAATAAGATCACATGACACACACACACACACACACACACAACATCGTATAAATATAAATATACACACATGTATATACAGGGTAAACAAGGCCGCACTCACATGTGCAGATATACTTACATGTAAATACACTCAAGGTCTCACATGTCAGGAGCAAAAAGCAATTTCCTCTCAGATGCATATTTACATCGTCTATAGCTGATCCTCACACACAGACACACACACACACACACACACACACACACACACACACACACACACACACACACACTCTCACAGTGTCTCTGGGCTGCTGCCACTAGTTTCAGTGTGTGTGTGCGAGCTGGGCAGCTGTGGTGAGGTCTGAGAGCGAGGATGAAGGGTGAGCTCCTCCTCCTCAGACATTTCGCTGACTCTCTCCTTCCTCCTCCTCCTCCTCCTCTTTGTCCTCTTCGTCTAGCCTCAGCAGCAGTTGAACCCGCAGCCCAGCACCTCCCTAATCCCAGAAGCCAGGGCCCCAAACCCCCCCCCCCCCTCCCCCCATCGCCCACGCACACTTCTAGGCGTGACGTCAGATCACCCCCCCCCTTCGCGTGGCACCGGGCCTCGCCAGCATCGCCTCCCCCGCCTCGCCACTAAGAATAAACCGCGTCCAGCCGCCCGGCTTCTTCCGGGTAAATCAAGGCCACATCCTACAGCCACCATCACCTCCTCCTCCTCCTCCTGCTCCTCCTCTGACCGGGTTATATTTTTATAATTTCTTGAATCTGGGACGCTCAAGGACACGAGGCCGCTGCTGGACACAGACTTGATGCAGCCGGGGTTGAAACCTGAGGCTGTTTTTGTACGATGGAAACCAACAGGGCGTTTTCTGGAAGAAGAAAAAAAAGAGCCTGCGGGGAAAGTTCAACACCCGCAGCTTCTTGTCTCGCTCATCTTCTAACATCGCGGAGAGGAGGACGGATTTTAAATCCATCGCGAGGCTCGTGTGTCGTCTGTGACATCAGCAGCGTACGATGCGATCGAGTCTTTCATCAGCAAGAGAAAACCGGGTGTAGAGTTTTACAGCAAACTGCACAACGCACCAAATGTTCAAATCTGGTCACTCAAATTACAGCAAAGAAATGTTATTTCGTGGCTTATAGTAGCCATGCAGATAGATAGCTGGTGCAGGTTTGTGCACCTCCTGACTAGACTTCCTGAAGACTATCAAACACTGAGAGTTGGCATCAAACGTTTGGGCAGATTTCTAGTCATTGTTATTCTTTGATCCAAATCTAAACGCTGTTCTTTAGATAAAGGTGTAACGCTGAATGTGTTTTGACAACATTCAAAATTTGAGAAAACAGAAGTTTTGCTTCTTCAAACGGTTTTGGGGGAAAAAACTCGATGTTTCCTCAGAGTAACGTATCGATATCAGTTTAGAAACAAGCAGACATCAAACGTTTCAAACCATCCTCAGTTCTTCATTCATCGCTGAGATTTCTGCCTCTTCTCCCAAAAGGATTCAGGTGAATCACATTAGTGGTGCTCAAAGCGTTTAACAAGTTCAACATCGTCAGGTCTCCAGAAACAGCTTCCGCCCTGGAGACAGATCCGTTACGGACTGCTCTCTATGCCTCTCTGTGACCGGAGGCGTTGTGTTTTACACCGCAGGTCCTCTAAACGTGATATCTGAGCAACGCCTGAAGACACCGACTACAGGCGGTCGGAGGTCTCTGTGAGGGAAGGGTTTGGCCGTAACACAAGAAAGAATGAATGAATCTGAGGAACCCTGGACTGATTTAATCAAAGCTATCTGCAGGTTTTGAGGGAAGTGAGACAAATAGAGTTGTTACTTGTTGAGAAGAAAGACTTCTTGTTCTCAGAGATCGTAGATTTACTGTAAAGTTTAGAAAGTGTGATCAGATTCACGTTATATTTCCTCTGCAGCAGAGTGATAGAAAACTAAAAGGTTTCTTCAGAGATCAAACATTTAAACAAATACTCACGTCCGTCCTCGGTTTTACACACTGGACCCTGTGATGTACAAGATAGAGAGTTCAAAATGTGTTGTTTAAATGTAGACATGTAAGGCTTTTGACACACACACACACACACACACACACACACACACACACACACACACTGTATTTCTGCCAGACTTGAAGCTTATCGACTTCGGCCATGACGCTGTGCCAGTTTAACACCAGTTTAACATCTTCTGTCCACTGGGACACTAATATTCAGCCAACTGCTCATGTTTTCATGACGTCTTTTATTTTCAATATTTGGACTTTTAGCGCAGATCAAAAAAGCTTTGCCAAGCAGGTAGAGATAGAGAAGCCTGTGAAGGGACAGAGCACCGCATGTTACTGATTGATTGTAATATAAAGTAGGTTTGTGCTGTTGTATTAGCTGATCAGGTGAACCAGACAGGAGACCTTCTGCCTGAAGAAGATCCCCAACCAATAAATATGATTCATTATTAGATATTTAGTAATAAAAGTTATCTCCTGTAAGTAACCAAAGATGTCAATGAGTGTTTTTTTGCAATTTGTTCATTGTTACAGTTATTTGTGTTTCAGTTTCTTTGTGTGTCTGTTTGTGATTTTATTCTCAGTGATTATTATTCAGACGTCCTGCTGATATCTACCACCGTCTGCTCCTTCCACAGGGAAGGCTTCTTGACGTAAAGTAACTTTTTTGATTTGTCCCTCACAGTCGGTCTGTCGGATCGTGTTCCCTCTGAGCAGACGCTGAAGATGTGAGTATCATGAGTGTTTAAATGATGTGTGCCGTTAGAAGCTTTAAAAGTGTGAGGACCCGGATAACACGGTACAATACATGAAAGGGAAGAAAAACCATCAACACGATAAAAATAAACTGAGAAGTTTTAAGAAGTGAAAAGTGTTTTCATTTAACGAGCTTTACTGTCACGTGTTATCCGGGTCCTTCACAAAAAAAGAGTAACTTTTTGGAAGATATAAGAATCGTTTTGTAGTTTAACACCTTAAATAGCCGTGTTTCTCATATAACTCCAGACAATCATTTTCTCATAGACTTCTATACAACCAGAGGAGTCGCCCCCTGGTGGACACTAGAGAGAACGCAGCTTTAACACATGAAGCTTTGACTTCACTCTGCAGAACCGGAGTTTATCACCTAATCTGAGCCTCTTAGTGGCAAAAACAAGTGCTTTTAGTGGAGGCAAATGACTACAGTGAGTTTTAGAGAACACACACTGAATGTGATGCAGTTTGGTGTTTAAACTCGTGTGGCATTGCGTCACGGTAGACGTAGTCAAGTTACAGTAGACGATATGAGCGGATTCAGGGAGCAGATATGATAAAATGCAGAGTTCATGAAGAGAAACGGGGTTCTCATACAACGCGTGCTGCCCTCATGTCACCACGTTGTCTCCACGTGGCTTATTTTACGAATTTCCGACTTTCCGCCGCGTCTCGAACGCGCCGTGATTCTTACGTTTCTCCCCCTGAGAGTTGTGTGGACGAAGTGTAGAAAACGAACCAAACACTTGTCGGGTTGACGAACACGACTCGGTCTGACGCCGTTTGAAGTGATTGTTTTTGTATTTCCTCTCTTTCGGTCGGCTGCAGATCGGGTAACGGAGCGTGTTTAATCTGGCAGCAGCTCTCGTGTGAGTGTGTTCATGTCGGCGCGCTGCAGATAAAGTTACAAAAACTCTCCGTTTCTCTGTTTGTCTTTCTCCATCACTCAAGCATTTCCACCTCAGCTCCTTTTTTCATCCCCCTCTCCGTTATACTTCATGTCTATTTATCCCCCTCTCTCTTATCGTTCCCGTCATCTCTCTATATTTTTGGATCTCACATCAAGTTACTTTTCTCTCCCGCCATCTTTCTGTTGACACCTTTCCCTCCATCTTCTTTTTGGTCTCTTCCTTCTCTTTGAACTCTTTCTCGTGTCTTTTAATTCGCTTCAAATCTCCCTCATTCCCTTTTTCAATAACTCCTCAATCTCTTTCTTCTGATCTCTCCATCCCTCCGTCTATCAACACTCACTAAATTATCGGCCTCTCTTTGTTGTTTTCTGTCATATTTTAAAGCTCCGCCCGTCTCCACCCACAGGAACTTTTCCTTCCTGGAACTGTGAACTCTTTTTAAAGAACTTTACCTCCTTTGTCCTCCGGAGAAACATTTTGGTTCCAACTTTAATTTCTTTGACCATATTTCCCATCGTGAAAAAAAACTAAAATTCTCCCTCTCCGAGCCATAGCAGTGCTGAGTTTTGTTTTGAAATATTTGTTTAGAATAATAAACATCTCTGATTGATCAAAACGCAGACTTTGAGTGTTTCACAACTTCGATTTCTGCACTTCCTGTTCCTTCACCTCGAGGACTGTGCGTCTTTGGTTCGATGCCCGAAAGATTTGTTCTACGATATAAAATAGAAAAAGGCTGTGATGTTGCTGACGTGAATCGTTTGTTGATTTCAATCAAATCCAACTTTAACTAGATTTATTAGAAGTTCCTCCAATATTTTCTTCATGATTGATTGATGAATTTGCGTCACGGAGCTCTTTGAGTCTGTAGGACCTGAGCCACACGACCTCATGTCCAACATGGAGTCCTGGAACGAGGACTTTAGTTATTAAGTTGTGCATTTTTCCACAAAAGTCCAGCAACGCTTGTTGTATTTTCACATGTTACTACACACATAAAGTCTTTTCCAAATAAACTGTAAAGGTTTAGAAAAAGGTTGTGCTTTTGGGTTAAAGTAGCTACAGAAGTGCCGTTACTTGTGTTACTTCAGTACTGAAGTTACGTGACAGACAAATGGTTCCACATGGGGCACGAACAGCGTTTTTTCTTTGACCCGTCCACCTAAACCCCCTCCCGCCCTTTATGGGGGTTTTGCAGTCTTTATACTGTGCTGAGTTTTGAGAAGCTGATATAATGTTTGTTAAAGACAGGATCAACGGAGGCGGACGCTCTGCCCTTACACGTCCAGTGGACGCCTGATGTCTTTTCTCTTCCATCCTCCGGCTTCTTTCTTCTCTCACAACACTCATTGTCATTTTTCTCCTCTTCCTTTCATCTCTTGCTTTTCTTCCTCTCACCACTCTTCCGTCCAGAGCTTCACTGTCTCCTTCCTTTCAGGTTTGTGTATTTGTGACTTTAAACTCTTCCTCCAGATTTAGCCCCCCCTCCTCTTCAGTAACTTCTTCCCTGGTTCTCGCCTCGGCCCCGTAAACGCGCTCTGAAGTGAGGAACCACCACACACGGCTGCACACACCCAACTGGTAAAAACATCAAGCAACACGATGCTCGACAACAAACAAAGTGTAACCGGGCCGCAGCAGTTTGGAGACGGAGGTAATAGAAGCTGTGAGTTTGGGTTTTAGACGAGCCGTGCGGGTTTTACTGCGGAGCTTATTTCTGTCTCCCGGGCTTTAAGGCGTAAACAAACTGGATCAGATAATTGCAGAATCATTTGACTCTTTCTGCAGATTTTGAAGCGTCAGCAGCGTTTCACCTCCGCCACGGGGAACTTAAGTGGCTCGGATTTCTTTTCTGTGTGAACAATACTGATCCCATGTTGTGATCCGGGGGAGATTACCAGAAATTACATGTTGTTTCCTTGGTAACACAGCTACACCGTGTTTTGTCTGATGTTACATCATTTTCTCTTCTAAGGTAGAAATATATTCAGGTCAGATTTCTTCATCTACTGGTAACGTTCACATTCAGACTTTATAGCTTTGAGAGAATTTACCACAAAATACATTTATTGTTTTATTTGGACTTCTTTTGTTTACATTTTACAATAAATATATTTCATGAATTTTACATCAATTGAAGTAAAATACCAGAATAACAACCACATCATATTTGTTGCGTTTTGTACTTTAATAAACTTTGATTGTTGGAGATTTAAACGTTGATAAAAATGCTGTCATGTGTCAGAAACGATCAAATATCCACCACCAGACAAATGTATGGTCTAGAAATATATAGAAATATACACAAATGTACAACATCAATATTCTTAAAAACCCTGGATCGTGTTCAGAGATGTTAGCCGCGTTTCAATTCACATATTTTCAATAAAGTTCAATAAAACTTTCTTAATTGTGCAAAAATGTTTTTACGCTTGCGTGAGTTGGTTTATGCATGAAGTGGATTATTGTTGAACGAACGCCTTCGCCGAATAATTTCTGACGAACATTTAAACTCGCTTGACTTATCAGCTGTTTCTGCTGTTGAGTTTGACTGAAGCAGGTGAGTTGAGTTTGACTGAAGCAGGTGAGTTGAGTTTGATTGAAGCAGGTGAGTTGAGTTTGACTGAAGCAGGTGAGTTGAGTTTGACTGAAGCAGGTGAGTTGAGTTTGATTGAAGCGGGTGAGTTGAGTTTGACTGAAGCGGGTGAGTTGAGTTTGACTGAAGCGGGTGAGTTGAGTTTGACTGAAGCAGGTGAGTTGAGTTTGATTGAAGCGGGTGAGTTGAGTTTGATTGAAGCAGGTGAGTTGAGTTTGACTGAAGCAGGTGAGTTGAGTTTGACTGAAGCGGGTGAGTTGAGTTTGACTGAAGTGGGTGAGTTGAGTTTGATTGAAGCAGGTGAGTTGAGTTTGACTGAAGCGGGTGAGTTGAGTTTGACTGAAGCAGGTGAGTTGAGTTTGATTGAAGCAGGTGAGTTGAGTTTGACTGAAGCAGGTGAGTTGAGTTTGACTGAAGCAGGTGAGTTGAGTTTGACTGAAGCAGGTGAGTTGAGTTTGATTGAAGCGGGTGAGTTGAGTTTGACTGAAGCAGGTGAGTTGAGTTTGATTGAAGCAGGTGAGTTGAGTTTGACTGAAGCAGGTGAGTTGAGTTTGATTGAAGCAGGTGAGTTGAGTTTGACTGAAGCAGGTGAGTTGAGTTTGACTGAAGCAGGTGAGTTGAGTTTGATTGAAGCAGGTGAGTTGAGTTTGACTGAAGCAGGTGAGTTGAGTTTGACTGAAGCAGGTGAGTTGAGTTTGATTGAAGCAGGTGAGTTGAGTTTGACTGAAGCAGGTGAGTTGAGTTTGATCTTTTCTGTTCCACCTTTAGAAGCGTTCACACTGAACACGTCTGCTGTGTTTCTGCAGGAGGAGGAAGTCTGCTGTTCAGGTTCTGATCCAGAGCAGCAGGTAAAGAGCTGAACTCTGCTGAGGGGAAATAGAACCTCACTGTTTCTCTCTTTCCTACTTTAGCTGAAGTTTACGAAGTCAATTATGTGCGGATTGAGTTTCATGAGGCCCTCAGAAACCTGCAAGAAGAAGCATTCCTTTCTGAAAATCAGACTTTCTGCGGATATTTGTCCGACAGCGGCGAAACACGAGAGATTAACTCGCAGCCCGGCTTCCCCATGAGAAGCTTGTAAAACCAGGGGAGTACTGAGCGTGATGGATCCCAGACCTCCCACCCTCATTCTGCTGCCCTCCCAACAAAACAGACATGTAAAATAAAAACACTTTGCTTCTTTACATCCTGAAAAACACACACAGCATCACTGTGTTTCCAGGGCGTTCATTTTGTCGTGAAAAAGTACGTAAATCGTTCATAAAAACCTCCATAAACCTCTAAAATATCTGCAGTTTATGTCCTTACAAGGATGTAAAATACTTTCATGCAATTACATGTCACAATTAGTGTGTTTATGGTGTAGTTCCACCCTCTTTAGCAGCAACGTACTGTGAATATATTGTGATGTTGTGATGTCGTGTACTTGTTTCAAGCAATTGAGCAACAGAGTTTCCTGTGAAGACCGAAGTTTATTTTGAAAAGACGAGCAGAAATTGTCTCGTGTTGCTGGACTTTCGTAGGAAAACACAAAAAAAAAAGAATAATTTTTTGTAAGATAATAATAATAATACAAACCGTTGAATGAGGATACGTTGGATATAATCAGATTCGGACCGTATGTCAGAGCTTTAACTCAAACCCAAGAAACTGTATTCTTTTGTACAGCATCTTTAAATCACATGTTTTAGATGTTCTGTTCACTATTTTATACACATTTGACAATTAACAGCTGTACATAAATGTAAACAGAGGTCCTCCACACTTTTACGTTTCCATTTTAAAATGTATTTTAAAAGTGAAAACAATCTCTCGTCCACGCGGGTGTTCCAGCGCCCGTTTTCAAAATGATTTTCGTCCATACAAACACGCCTGAAAACGAATATGACATGAACATTCACGTACACTGGACATGCAGGTGCAGAGTATTGTATTACTATTTAATAATAATAAAAGGTCGTGCTGATACTACACTACACTCGTTTCCTCGGTTTTGTTGTCTCTTCTCACGTCCTACTGGAGAGCATTTACCCTTTTGTTCGTTTACAGTTTCTTTGTGGACTTCTCAATAGTAAAAATCATACTCGCAAATTGCTCCAATAATGGCGTGCGATAATCAGGGTCGTTGTTTGTTTGTTTTCTTCTGGCGGCTTGACGAATCGGGGAGGGACACGTCATGACTGCTAAGAACCAATCAAACATCACCGACTTCACAAAGTCCCTGTTTCTGCCCGTCCACGCTACGAGGTCAACCACGGAGTCTTTAATCTAACACGGCGTCGGTAGTGTTTTCAAATCCCTCCGTTTTTGGGGGATATAAAAACTCCGTAGTAGTGTGGACGCAAGGCGTAAATGTAGTACTGATACTGTCCGTTAGTGTTTGACCACTAAGTGACGGAGACTTTTTGGAGCGGAGGAACTAATGCAAAGGAGCCAAATTCAAGCGCTGGTTCCTCCAGGTGAAACACTCATAAGGTTCCTGAATTTCTAAACAAAAAAAGAAGAAAGTCCTGGGTTCCTGGAGAGTGTCTTTTGGTTGAAACAGGCTGTTAGTGTTGGTGTGTCCTGACTCAGACAGCTGGGTCTAACCCCCCCCCCCCCCCCCCCCCCCCCACCATAGCCTCTCAGAGCCAGACCTGCCGGCTGCAGGGGGCTTTGACCTCCGGGGGTCCCTCCTCCCGTCTGCAGCCGGTCTGAAGGAGGACGCTCAGACGAACATCTGAGGACATCGATCACTCTCAGGTCAATCTCCTCAACCCAGGTCCACCTTTCTCCTCCTCGTTTCAAATCCACCTCCTACAGACCGACATCGTCCTTTAAAACAAACCGTTTCATTTCATTTGACGTTTGAGAACGTCAGAGAAAACGATGTTGGATTAAACTGTCTGGGAGCATTTCAGTGATGCGTTAAAGTCTTCAGAACTCGGTGGACTTTGGAAAACCATGATTGTGATTCCGTCCTTTGCTCATATCTGTTTCACTCTCAGATTATTACAGGAACATTGTGAAATCACTAAAACTGACAAACCTTTGGGCCTAAATGTCTCGCTGGATGTCGTTTAACAGAAAGATATAATTCTCACCTCTTCATCTTGTATCACGGCTGGTAAAGACTTTGATGCAGATATTCTTATAGAGAGGAGCTCAGTATCTCGTCAGCACATTTATTAAATCAGTACATCGCTTAGTCTTCTTTGGAGTTCTTCCTTGTTTATGGAGATTTTTACTAAAATACTGGAGGAAAAGTCTTTACTGTAAATTTAGATTTCATGCTAAAACACTTCAAATGTATAATTAACTGAGACGATCGGCACAATTTACTTAAAGATTGACTAAAATCTATGTTTAAATATGCAAATGAAGTGTTATCTTATCTTAGAATATGTGCCAATTATCATACATCTCCAGAACATAAATCTAAACATTGGATAAAGTCAGGTTACAAATTCTTGTTTCATGTTGTTGACATATTAGAGTCAAAGATTTTTACAGACGGACTTTATGATATCTCTTTGTCTCACTCAGAAATTACTGTCAACAGCCATGAAACAAATCCATTCCTCCATGTTGTTATTAATAAATGTATAAATGAGTGTGTGAGTGATGTGTGAACCTTCAGCACACACAGAGGAATGAACGAGTGAAGTTTGGTGAATGTAAGAGCTGCTGAAGTGGAGATTTATCATCAGAGTCTGAGAACAAACTCATTTAGAGGAAACGTCCTTTAAAGAGACGTTTAGTTACATTACAGACATTTAGAGACTCTACAGGTGAACACATGAACTCATAGATATCACCATGAAACTTCACCACTTCATCACTCACATTAAGACTCTACAGGTGAATAGGGTCACAACATGAACTCACAGATATCACCATGAAACTTCACCACTTCATCACTCACATTAAGAGGATTATTTATTGTGTTGTAAGTTTTTTGAAATGTGGTGTTTAAATATGCAAATGAGGCATTATGTAAAGGTAACTTTTGGTGATTTTAGGAGAAATCTCCAGACGTAAACAAACAAAGTGATAAAATAAATGTTTTCTTTCCTCTAGTCTGAAAGAAGACGAGTTATTGAAGAAAAATAGATCAAAATCTCAAAATTGACCAGAGCATTAAAATCATTCATTTTTTTGCCGTTAGTGTTTCGCCTCAAACCTGCAGCTCCTGAACAAGACTCCTCTCCTCACTCCCTCTCAGCTCCTCTGAGGTGTGTGTGTGTGTGTGTGTGTGTGTGTGTGTGTGTGTGTGTGTGTGTGTGTGTGTGTGTGTGTGTGTGTGTGTGTGTCTGCGGTCAGACCAGGTCACCCCCTCCCTCTCTCTCTGTTGCCATCTAGTGGTTCATATTACCTAAATCCAACCTCACACACACTCACACACACACACACACACACACTCTTCCTCTGATAGAACACCTTTTCACAACATTTTGATGTTATGATCTTTCACACACACACACACACACACACACACACACACTTTAATGTTGTGCTTGTCTTTCTGATACACACTTTCTCTTTGAATCACACACTCTTTCATGCTCTCCTCTTTGAAACACACACTCCTTTTCTCTTTTTGACAAACTTGCTTCCTCTTTTTTTTGTTTTAAACACACTCAAACTTTCTCTCTTCGACACGCACTCACACACACACACACACCTGGGCCATGCCTGGCTGATGTGTGTTTCCAGCATGCAGCGACACACAGGTCGAGCGGCGGCTGACGCTCAGTTAAAAGCTGCTGGGTGGGTCCTAATTATTTCTTTGAAGACTCGCTTTTCCTCCCCGTCTGAGCTTTAAAGAGGCTAGACACACACACACACACACACACACACACACACACACACACACACACACACAGAGATACCGTCATGCAGCCCGTCTCATCTGTCACACGAGGCTTTAATGTCGACTCCAGACTTCAGATTTATGGGAGCATAACGCTGAAACGTTGAGGAGTTTCCATGTTGGAGGAGCTTGTTCTGTAGTTTAGAGGGAGACGTTTCTCTCCGTTTGCATTTTTCATTTGATTTGTTCAATCATCGTTCGTTATAGTTTAGATTTGCATTTCAAGTCTTTCCCACGGAGGAATAGTTTGACTCTTTCTTGACTGACTTTGGGTTTCTGTCAGAGTCTGATCAGTGTCCCCAGAGGTTCCCCCCCCCCCCCCCAACACCCCGGTTTGGGAACCTTTGACCTTTTCAAGAGCCCCCAAATGGGCCTTTGACAACCATAAGGACTGATTCATTCTGCTCCGGAGTGAGGGAGTTAATAGTGAGACGACTGAGAGTGCACGGACGTTCAGTTCACAGCACAAACATAAACAAAGGTGTAAAAACATACAGATCATTAATGTGCAG
>NW_027466525.1:930000-937500 GCF_050575085.1 Anarhichas minor
CGCTGCGCTGCTCTCACCAGATATGTTCTCCGTCTTACTTTAGCTTGCATTAGTTTCAGGTAAAACATTTAGTGTCGTGACTGTCTGGAGGTATCTGGACAGATTAAACACAAGCAGCTGACTCACAGGAGAGGAAGGGTGTTTAGTCAGACTGAGGACGAGGCCTTAGAGACCCCCCCCCCCCCCCCCCCTTTGCTCAAAACCAAAGGTTGTTGAGGATCTTGATTTTACAGGTTTTTGGGTGAAACATTCGATGAGATAACCCCTTCAGATAACCCTTCAACAGATGAGCTGAGACTAACACCGTTTTCAGGATCAATAAAGAAGCAGATTTCGATGAAGCAGCAGCGATGTGGTGTCTCCATTCACAATGGTTTCTAAAAAGTAAACAAACTGCTGGAAGATCTTCTTCCCCTCAGAGAGATAAGATCAGCCGGAGGAAACAGGAAGTAGTCAGAGGTGAGGGTTAACCTTCAACTCTCGGCTCATGACCTTAACGTCCTACAGGGAAGGAAGTTATCGTTTTAGAGCCTCAAAACAAACCTGAACACGAACAAACAGCGGAGAATCGGTCCGAAAGCAGGAAGAACCGAAATGTTAAGAATCTGTCTGCTTCTACCCATAAACCCTTGTGTTTGGGGTCGTTTCCTGCCGTTGGTTCGGATTACACTCGTAACAAACTGACAGACTCACGTTTTTCTTTTTTAACACCTCAGTTTAAATGTCTTTGCTTCTAGCTGGACAGACGAACGCCACACGATGATGTGCTCTTCTCCAGAACATGAAACCTGATTATAATTAAAGCAGAAATATTTTATATTCTTTGGCCCCTCGGGGACAGCAGAGCAAGCTGCGAACAAAACACTGACATATTGTCACATTAACAAGTTGTAGTGAGTGGAGGTTTTACACACTTTTAATATAGAATGAGTCCAAATAATAATAATATCTGTGTTTAACACAAGCTGAAGAGATTTAACATTTGACTTAAAAAGAGTCTAAATGAGACGACTAAACGTCCTCACTAGAGGACTTAAGGTCAAACATCATAAAAGTGATGTTCATGTGTGAAGATTATTGTGTAAATATCATAAACGTGTGTTTGCCACAGAGATTTGTTTTCTGCAATTATCCAAAATCCAATGAAAAAAGAAAGCGTTGGCTTTTTGTCGATGGGAACCAGCGATGCTCACTTCCTGGTTGTCCTCAAACAAACACCTCTTCCCTGCAGCTCTCTGCTCCCTCTCCTCTAAGCCAGGTTTGGTTCTCCTGCGACTCCTAAATTTAAAATATTCTGGCACTTTAGTAGCTCGATGCTTCGCTATATCCACCAGCTACTTGATGAAGTTCATGAGAGCGCTGCGACTGAACGCTGTCGGCCATAAACACGGGGAGCTCAAAGACGCTGAGACGCTGACGCTGAGCTGCAGTCGGGTGAAAGTAAACACGTGAAGAGCAGCTTTGAATGACCTTTGTGGATCCTCTTGACCTCACACTGTTTATTTATCTGGATTGATGTCACGTTGTCCCGACAGCTGATGGCGCTGGATCAGGACGTTTCGTCACATTGTCTTCCGCTCTCAGCCGTCATCTCACCTTTTTTGTCACCTTGCTGCCTTTCCTTCACAGGTACCGAGGCCAGCTGTGAGAACGAGGGAGAAGTCCTCCACATCCCCAACATCACCGACAACCCCTGCATCACCTGCGTGTGTCTGGTAAGAACCAACCAGTCTCACTTCCCAGTGCATTCAAACGTGTCCCAGAGCCGGCCGGTTAAAACGTCTCGGCACCTCGAGGAGTAACTGCAGCGTCGGCTTATTCCCGCTGTGGGCTGATAGGATGAAATGACCTCTTCAAGCGCTGATAGTGATATTTGTGGAAGCTGATTGTTGAGCTTTGTGTGGCGCTTCTTATCGGAAGGTTGTGAAAGATTTGTCCCACTGCGACGGGACTTTGAAATGCAGGTTGCTGTGTTTCTGGCGGGAGGTCCGGTCAGACGTGTGGTCATGGTGCGTTTCGTCAGCAGTTGTTTTAAGTATTTACAAAAGCCTTTCATGAAGATGATGATGAGGTTATAAAGTTCTTATCAACACGACACAACTGTGAATCGGGTAGAAGATGTTTGGTGGGACATGAAGTCAGGTTTTTGTTTAGCGGCTCAGTGATTTTTTTCTGGAGGATTTACAACAAACGTTTGAGTGAAACCTGAAGGATTGTTTGTTTGAACGGACAGGTCTGCCGTCACGCTGTCTTGACGCTGGGCCGGGACGACTCTTTCCTGGAACATGTGCTCTTTGACCCCTGACCTCCCCCCCCCCCCATTACTGCTGTAGATTCTTTGTTGTAGGGGATGAGAATGGACCAGCAGAGCTCTTTCTGTGTCACTGCCTCGACGCAGCGGCTGAAAGAGAGCTTTTGGTGTTTTAGTTCACAGGAAGCAGGCGTGAACTTGAGGGCTGCATGTTGTTGATCATCGGTCAGTTTATATGCTTCACAAAGCTCACAGCACTCCTCTTATCTGCTCCATGTCCATTGAAAAGGCTTGCTTCTGATTGGCTGTTAGTTAAAACATACTTCTATCTTCAATGATTCGTCTGATCCTCGTTCTACATCACTGCCGTATTAAACTACACCATTCTTTAAATATCAAACAGTTTAAATTGTTGCGGAGAGCTCAAAGAAAACAAATATATTATATCTAGTGCTGGGCCATAACTCAATATGCTAATTTATTGTCTTTCAATGGAATCATGAAGGGATGAATTGGTAAATTAAATAAACAACTCGCACATGTAAGTTCTTAATAAAATGAGAAAATATTTTCATTTTTTAAGTATTTAATTCACAAAGGAGAATATAAAATAAGGCTTTACCGTGTGGTTATTTCATAAAGACTATTTATTAATTGAAAACATGACATATCATGATATAGATATTAGATGATCTATATCAGGATAGAAGATTTTGCCCAAACAAGCCCAAAATATATCTAAATATGTTGGTGAATTGTGTATAAAATGATGCCCAAGACTCTCTAGAACATCTCCAACTCTGATTCTTCTTTTCCACTTAAACTTACTTTAAACTGACCGTTGAAGTCGTCATGGTGTCAGAGCTAGAATGCACCCTGAGGTGTGCACACGGCCGTTATTCACCTCCTCCTCCTCCTCCTCCTCCTCCTCCTCCTCCTCCTCCTCCTCCTCCTCCTCCTCCATTATTTCCACAAGTCGGGACTCTTCACCTTGTACATGTACAGTTTAAACATATACTTGTCCGGGGCAAATACAACTTTCGATATCCAAACCCCGGCTCCTGATTGGCTGCTGGGAGGCTCCCCTCGGCCTGCAGTCTGACTGAGCCGTCCTCTGTGTTATCAGGCAGACATCAGCCAAAGCCCTGCTGAATGCTATCAGTCATCAGCAGGCAATGGCCGGCCTTTCATCTCTACTTTAACCCCCCTCCTACACACACACACACACACACACACACACACACACACACACACACACAGACATACTCATAAAACTGAATTTGGCCTTTGTTTATCTCTAAAAACGTTTTAAACTCCAGATTCATGGCTTATGTTTTGGCCTTCGTGCACAAACAGTCAGATATCAGTTTCTCTTCTCCTCGGTCACCAAAGGTTAAATCTTCCATATTCTGTCTGTCATTAATACTAATTCTGCACTTTACACACATTTTATCTGTGATTACTAATAAATCGTTTGTTGAAATATGAGCAAAGCTTGTATTTTTGTTGATAACTGGCATTTTGTAGTTAAAAAACCAGCTGAAAATCTGATTAATAATGCAAATAAATCAGATAAAAGTTGAGTTTTAAAAGTGTTTTTAGCCGCAGAAACATCTCAAAGTTTGACTGTTTACCGTTAATATCATAATTAATGTTTCCCCTCTATGGACTATTGTTTCTTTACTTTCCTCGCGCTGCAAGAGGAAACATTTTGACGCTTTGCAACATAACCTCACGGTTAAACATAACCTGCACTTCCACTTCCTTCATCCCCCAAAGACGGACTCTCCGTGTCGCGCGGCTGTCTTTAGGGGGTTGGGGAGCCATCGGGGCTCCAGTGTCACTCATACTTTGAGGTGGGGGGGTACCTGCTAATGGCTCTGTGGGCAGACGCACAGAGGAGCCATTGTGTGGGTCGGGTGAGGCCGAGCGCTGTAATGGGCCGGAGTGGACGTGGCTGACAGACTGACTGACAGGCCGGTCGCCATGGCGATCCTTTATCTGGCAGGGAGGCGGTCCGTCTCCGTCGCGCTCTTCATCGCCCGTCCTCTATCTGTCTGTTCATCGCCGTGTCTTTTTCCACTCTCTCGTCGGCTCTTCCTCCCCTTCGCTCTCCTTCTGATTGGCTACTTTTCTTCTTCTTTTTTCCCTCCGTAACAAAGAACTAGATGAACTATCAGCTGAGGACTTCCTGCACTGATCTCTGTCTGTGAAAATATTAAATATGTTGGTCACAATCGGGACGTCACAGACGATCTTCATACCGTGTGACAGGCACAGCTCACTCCGGTGTGAGCGGGTCGAACAAACAGGACTTTCACCCAGGAGACTGATGTTTGTGTCCCACGTGGAGTCAACGTTTCACTCGCTTTTACTTTTGCTTTACTTACGCACTTAAAGGTACAGCGTGTAGCGTTTAGGGGCATCTATTGGCAGAAATGGAATATAATATATAATATTATTAAGTACTTTTTTTTTTGTTTATAATCACCTTAAATATAAGAATTGTTGTGTTTTTCGTTACCTTAGAAGGAGACGTTTTTTGTATCTACATACATCCTCTTAATGAAGCCGGTACACATGTTCTACGGTAGCCTAGAACGGACAAACTAAACACTAGTCTATGTTGTTTTTTACACGTCTTGACACACAGGAGAAGTTTCAGTTGGTTGCAATCTGCTACCTCACCACTAGATGGCACCAGATCCTCCACACTGCACCTGTGACTCACGCCAGTTACGTAACAAACACGTATTTTACCCCAAAACCACGATCTCGTCCTGAAACCTAAGCAAGTAGTTTTGTTGTATGTCGACCTAAAGAAAGTAAACCTCCACTGGAAGTTTATTTTGAAAAAGACACCGTGCATCTAACGAGCAGAGACGTCTTCCCAAAGAAGGAGGATTTGTTTTACGATAAGTTCAGATAAATTATAGATAAAAAACAATCCGCTATGAAGTCATTTTAGTTTTAGTTTCTGTGAACACAGAAGGGAAAAGAAGAACCTCACTCCCCCACACACAGACATTTAATCTGCGGCTCATCCTGATTTAATATCAGTTTATTATCGGAACATTTCCAACTTTACAGGCCGCAGTGAGCAGGTCAGAGGTCACAGCAGTCGATCAAACAAACATTCCAGACGGAGGAGTAGCTGCTTCCTGTCTGTGTCTCAGCTGATCAATGGAGGTTTACCTGATAACAGCACACGGACAATACCAGAGTCATGTGCAATGTTTAAATAAACAGACTAAGGTACGTATATAAGACCTTTGTTTACACTCTATATTTACTTTCCATAGATTATCCTTCCAGTCTAACTCTATAACTATATAACTAACTATATAATGAAATAATTTAAACGAGAAACAAAAACTACATTTTATGAGAATGTTTTGCAGGGATTTGGAGAAAAACACTTTAACAGCTGAAGTCTTGTTGCTTCCTGCTGAAGATTCTTTATCAGCAAAAAGAGAATAAATTCATCATCGTTTATCAGAGAAATGTGACAAATATTTACCTCGTCGACGTTCTGTTTAGATGAACATTTACGAAACTGTCAGACCTTCGTCTGTCTGCATGAAAGTGTTCAGGATTTCTGACTCTTGTCTAAAACACTTAGAACTATATATTAGAAATATATATAATTATTACTCGAAGTTTCCCCCAAAAATACCATTTTCATCCGGCTGAATTTTGGAGAAATATGTGAAATGAATGCACGAGACACATGGAGTCTTGAGTTTGAATATTTCACTCAGTGTAAACATCGTAGCTTCAATGAAGAGCTGCAGCGAGCTGATTCAGAATACGCTGGAATAAATGTTTTTAATAACCTTACAGCTTCAAACTGGATTCTTTTTGGGGGCCAAAGTTGTATTTTTGAATGTTGGTCTGAACTGTATTTGCTTCCTCCTGCTCAGAGTGAAAGGTTGTGTGATTACTCTCAGACGTCATGACTTTGCTTCAGAGTGAGTTCGTAGGAACATTTTGACTCCTTCAAACTGGTTTCTTTGGGGGTGAAGCGGTTTCCCCGTCGGCGTCTCCCTCCGCCCGTCTCCTCCTTAAGCTACTGTGGCTCCTGCTCTCTGAGGGGTCACGACCTGTTTGTTTTGGAGGAAGGGTGAAAGGTGGAAGGTCACGGTGGCGATGGGGGGGGGGGGGGGGGGCTTTAAGTCGAGAGGTCCTCTCCAGCGCTGACAGACCCAGACTGATCTCTCTATCCGTCACCAGGACGGAGAGAGAGAGAGAGAGAAACTTTACTACGTTGGAGAGAAAGATGGAAAAACAAAGTGTGAAAGAGAAGAGCGGATATTGGTCATAATTATACCAGAGCAGCTAAATTTAGATTCAAAATGGAAACAAATGATCAGAAGTGATCACATGTAGAGGAAGAGAGAGTGATGGATCATAGGGGGGGGGGGGGGGGGGGGGGGGCAGTGACGATGAGGAGAAGGAGCGAGGAAGGAACCGATGAGGATAAATAGTGAGCGCTGTCGCCTCCTAGTGGCAGAACAGACCAACTGTCTCAAACAAGGACTTCTTTATCAATGCAAGAAGAAGAAAAGCTCATTTCATGTTAACGTTGATGTTTAAAGCTCTGCTTCATGATGTGTCGTTGCCGTTTGTATCCAAGAGAATTATGAGTTGTAAATATTCTAAACTTATTATTTTCTTATTAAAACATGACAAACATTCAAACATCAATAAAAACATCTGTAAAGTCCCTCCTTGTTAATAGTACAAACATAAACGACAAAAGAAAGTAGATACAATAGTCCATATTATTATTATTATTATTATTATTATTATTATTCTTCTTCACAGGTGAACGTTCTTATAGATTTAAGAGCCTCCTCTTCTCTTTTTGAACTGGCACATTTTCTGGAGGTTTATGGATTATTTTAAATTGACTGTAAAACTGCAGCTATAAGATGCCTGCTGCACACCAACGTAAAGTTGACCTCGACCTTCACTAAACAAGTTAGAAATAATTAAGTTGAACTGATTGAATTTAAAACGCTGCGTACAAAATCAGATGTTGAGACTATTCTTGTCTGAAACCTTGAGTCTCCGTAAAGTTCGGACTTCTACGTCAACTTCAACTTGAAGCTCTGAAAAGATTCAAAGGGAAACCGCTGCTTTTACATCTGGTGGTTTAGTTCAAATACACAAATAAATAAAAACACACTGAACCTGGAGTCTCAAAGAAATATAGTCAAGTTGAAATCTTTGTATCTTCATACAGT